>NC_031773.1:5807715-5808736 GCF_001522545.3 Parus major
TCTTACAATTACTCTATCCTGTTACTATTAGTTTTGCTCTTTCACTTCTTCTTGTCATCCTCTGTATCCATTAGGAAAAATTTATTTGTCCACAAAAACATCCCCAGAGTGAACACAGATGCCAAAATTCCCATCCTTGTCTCCAGTTGTGTCCAGCTGCTCTGGAAACCCCTAGCACTGGTCCTGCAGAAGTTCTGGCAGCCTTCAAGCTCCTGAT
This sequence comes from Parus major, assembly GCF_001522545.3. NCBI lineage: Eukaryota > Metazoa > Chordata > Aves > Passeriformes > Paridae > Parus > Parus major. Next base: position 5,807,933 of record NC_031773.1, read on the forward strand.
ATGTTTTGCAAAAGCAGATGTTACTAATTTGTAAAGCATCTTTGAACTTCTCAAGGGGGGCTGACACATTTAGTGTTGTTTCTAACCAAATGGGGATTTTTGTCTTTCTGTTTTTCACCAGGATGGTTTTTGGGTTTCTATATCATCTCTTGACAACCCATCCAGCTATGCCAAACACCTCTTCATTTCTGCATCTCAGTCTCTCCCTCATAGCTTTGCAAGAGGAACATACTCAATCATGTCTTTTCCATTGCTCTTGGAAATGACATGAAATGTTATCCTTTTTGCAGGTCTTCAGATGAGCTGATCCCTGAAACTGCTATGGAGTGGGTCTAAAAATTATAGCATGTGTCAGGGGGGCCCTGTGTGACATGTACCAGCCTGGGTAGACATAACCCAAATTCCTCATTCCACTTGTGTTTCCTGCATGTGCAGCCCTCCTGGTCACTCTCTGGATACTGTCACCAGCGGGGACAGGCAATCAATGCTGACACTTTAATGGCATTTTTATTTAGGTTTGACATCCCCCTGTTACTTGTCAAGAGGGTTAACTTGTGACCTGATCTGACTGCTAGTCCCTATCTCTGGAAATGATCCAAACCCAAGCAGGAATGAAAGGAAACAATCTTTTTAGGTTCTGTACCCAGTGAGATCATTTGGGGTTGCATTTGGGGAAGTTCTTTTTGTTTTCTTTGCAGAATAAACAAAATTCTCACAAAACTTACAAGGAGAACAAAATGTTTTACTTTTTTTTTTTTTTTTTTTGGAAAGGCCAAGGGGAGTGGTGAGAGAAAGCTCCAATCT
>NC_031773.1:5808762-5829824 GCF_001522545.3 Parus major
TTTTTTTTTTTTTTTTTGGAGGAAGGCAAAGGGGGAATCAGGAAGAAAATTCCAATCTTTTCATCAAGCAACAAAAAAAACAGCCAAAAGAAAAAGATATTCAACACTGTGTTTGGAAAACCTTTAAGAGTAGCAAAGATGTAACTATATTAGTTATACTTTCTCAGCTTTATACAAACAGTTATAAAACATGAATGAATACCAGAGGGAATATTTTTCTTAACAAAAAATTAAAACAGAAACTTTTAATACCTATCCCAGGAAAACCAGTCCATTTATTTATAGAAACCAGAAAATAAAACAATAAAAAGTAGTTACTTTCCTATGGATTTAAATTTTGGAGTTAAAAATCTCTTGATGGCTTCTAGGGAAGCCTAAGTTCTGTAATAATTCTTAGGAAACAGCATTGCTGACTCCAGCAGAAAACAATTCAAATTGTGGTGATGTGGGAGGCGGAGCCTTTGAAACTGGTGGAGCTTGTGGAGTCATCAGAATCTTAAGAAATGTCAATATTATTTCTAAAGGGGGAAAAAAATGTATTTCCAAAAGGACCAAGACTGGAAGGTAGTGAGAGTCAGCTTCTGTGTTCTGCTTGGACTGAAGCTCACATTTGAAAGGTGATATGGGCTTTTCCAAGTACAGGGATAGTTTCAAGCATTAACATTATCAGCTATGGATACTGATGCCTAAAACCCCACTGCTTGAGCGGAAGTCAGTTTGTAAATGCCTAATAAAGGATATGATGGACTTTTCTTTTTTTATGAGATAATCAAGAAACAGATTTTACTTCATATTTTAAGAAATTAACTATATCAAATGTATAATAAAAATATTTTCTATAGGATTTTGAAATATATACATATATAAACTACCTAAATTTTTAATGCCCTGTTGATATTGATGTGGTCTCTACAGGTTTTAAGTGTAACTAAGTGAGGCTGCCCAGCAACCTCCATTATACCTCAAACAGTGACTACAAAACTTGAAGCTTTGTCCACATTGTAACTTAAACCTGCTTGAGAATGGGATCTGAAATTTCCTTCTGGACCTGATCCAGCACCTACTCGTAGGCTAAGTCCACTCCTGACTGCAGGATTAGGTCTTAGACAGAGTCCCAAAATTATGTAGTTCCCAACCTGCTTGGCTGACCAATGATAAAGGCACCTGAGGGAGTTACTGAGAGCCTTGAGGCACTTCTTGGAAAAATGAAAGTTGTTATATATTTGATTTAGAATAGTTAAGGATATACAGGAACAGTCTTAAGACAGTTTGGGCACATCTATACTTCGTGCTGAAGAGAGGCACAAACTGCCTGAGTCTCAGTTGTAGCCTATGCCCAGGCACTGATGTAGACTTCAGTCAAGCTCAAGCAAGGTTGAGAGCCTGGGGGTGAGCAAAGGGCATCCATGCCTTCCTCCTTCCCACAGTATCCATCCCTAGATCCCAAGTCTTGCTTGCCCAGCCCATGAGAAGGAGGTAAACTGGCAGGAAGAACTCCTGTGTCAAGTGCCTGCAATGGCCCAGAGGGCTGGGCTGGCACTTCCATCAAAGACAACCTGGAGGTGGTGGAGGTGAAGGTGGGTGAGGGAGGAGAAGCACAGATGACTGTCTGGTCCTGTGTCCACTGAGAACAGCGAGGACATGGCTTTGGGCAGTTCCAAATCCAGCTGGCATTCCTGTTTAAACTGGCACCGTGTCTAAAGCAAGTTCAGATTCATTTTCCATGCAAGATTTGAAGCGTAGACAAAGTGTGAGGGCCAGACCCTGATCTAATGCAGACAAAATTCACCATTACCACTGGCCTGAGCACTTACCCTTGCATTATACTTTAAGGTAGGTACCGTGGGAGTTCTCCTGCTTCAAAGAGTTAATATAGGGGATTTGACCACCTGCAGAGGAAAGTTTCTCACTGAGTTTTCGGTTCACCAGCTCCATGTGCCTGGAGTTTTTCCTGGCTTGCCGGAGAGACCTCTTGACTTTCTTCACTCGATCTCGCAGCTGCTTGTTGCGCTTCTCCAGCGACGCCACTTTCTGCTGCAGCTTCTTCACTCTGTCCTCCTCCTCAAACAGGGCCTTCTGCACCGAGGAGCACATGAGCTGTGGGGACAGCAGAGGTGAGCTTTACACAAAAAAGTTATCATAACAAGGGTTAATTCAGACACTGCAGGAAACACCTCACAACTTCTCAAAAGCAAAATGCTTTTTTTGGACTTTTACTTTATTTTTATATTTTTTTAAGTAAAATCCTCTCTTTCACTTATGGATTTAGTTAAAACCCAAAATTGTAAATCTCAATAATAACAGTGATTCAAAATTACTTTTATGAACTGTTTTTTCAGACCTGTCCAGTGCACTGAGACTACAATGAGTTTATGAAGAAACTCTGACCTGGTATTAAACTCAGGTAAAGAGGTGTCTCTTTTGGAAAACTAGTTTTGATTCAGCTCAGTAGCCCTTCAGAAACCCCAGACTCTGATGAGAGCTTGCCCTTTGCTCTTTATGTCAACATGTGAAATGAGAACAGCACCTGCCAAACACAGAACTTGTTATTTTGCCTTTCCAAGAACAGAGGTGTCTTCAACAACCCATTATATTGTCTTGTTTAAGAAAAATCCCTAGAGGGTAAGATCTCAGCAATCTCTAGGAGCATCCATGATCCCAGAACTTTAACAGAAGTTATTATTTAGAGAGTCATTGCCTGAAAACTTCCACTCTACCCTAATCAACTTACTGCAATCTTGCCCCCAGAAGGGACATCAAGTTCTTGATGTTCACCCATGCCAGTGGCTCTTAGATACGAAATAAAAAAGAGAGGTGATTTCAAAGGTACTGCCCCCAAGGCATCTAGAAGAATACCTCACAGGGCATTTTCAAATCCACTGGGTTGGGTGATGGTACAATTACAAAAGATCTGCTGGACAAGTGTTCATCTTCTACTACCTCATCCTAGGATGACCCAAAAGATCTCACTTATGTCATGGGCATGTTTATGGTCTCACTTGTTTCCTGCTTGTAGGTGCAGCAACAGGAGTGGCATGACAAACACCAGCCACAGGGCTGCTGAATAATTTCAATGCAAATAAGTTCAGTTTCCAGCACACAGCCTCACTTGGGATGGGATTCAGCTGCCTTCTCTTAAGCAGCTAAAAGTGAGACTCAGGTCTGGGCTCCTCTCTTTGCATTTCCCCTGTAATGTCTGCAGGGAGAGACACCCTTCCAGGGGCTGACTTGCACCTTCTAGGGCAGAGGGAGGAATCACCCTCTGAACACAACCCTCTCCTTGTACTGACCACAAAGACACCAAGTTCCATTTTTTTCTACCTGGAACACATTTTCCAGGTAGAAAAAGATGAGCTCAAGGACAGCTCCACAAAAAAGTTTCTGATTTAGAAGATCCACATCAAAACTAATTTCTCCTCAGATGCCTCCTGCTTTTTTTCTTCAAAAAACATCCTGAGATATTTTATTGTGCATGTGGGACTTTCATCTTGCTGCTGCACTGTGAGGACAGGCAGAGTATTCTGCTGGATTTATCTTCGAAATATGTCTAGAAATTTTTCTATGTGTGTCAAGCACTCCTGGAGTTTGGATGGGCTTTCTCTGGCAGAACATTTGGAACAGACAGGGAATCTAAATAAACAAGTAAATCCTGACTGTGATGATGAAGGATTACATGTTTCTTTCCATCTTACTTTGTAGTATTTTCAACAACTGAAAGTTGGGGAGGGAGCCTGCCTTGATGAATAACATTTCATTTGCTTTGGAAACCCCCAGCAGTGGGAAACCATGGCCAGTCAACACAAACACAGCAACTGCTTCCACTCCCTTGGAAGCTCTTGTTCCTTGCGCAAAAGCACTGCAGGGTTTTGCTATATGGCAAATTCTTATCCCAACTGTTCTCTCACTAGGGTTCTTTTACAAATGAATGCTAGCAAGATGGGGAGCTCACAGATAGAGGGCCAGGAATTGTGTTGAAAAGGAGAGTTTGGTTTTGATCACAGTTCATTCCAAGAGCTCTTTGAAAACAGCCAGCACATCTTGGCTTTTGTGTTTGCCAAACCCTTGCAAAACCTCTAGCAGAACACTTCTTGAATTTAAATCCCCATAAAGGAGGACACTGAGTTAGGGAAATATGTTTGTTGGGAAGACATGAGGTGGAAACTCTGCTTCTCGAGTGATTTCCTGCATTTTCCATGGATGCCGTGATAGGTATGGCCTATGCCAGAGTCCGGTGCAGAGGAACAAACACTTCATGCAGCTGAAGTGGGAGGTTGTGTGAACCCAACTGCATTTCTGTCTGGGCTGGCTGATGGGGGAATAGCAAACATCAGGGATGGTATTATCCTCACCCCAGAGACACTCCCAAACATTTTAAGGTTGGTCCTCTGTCAGCAGAGGTAGACCTGTTCTACAGAGCCACTCAGAAACTTCTCAAACATCATCAAAAAGCTAACCAGGTCATTTGCTTATACTGTTTTTCTACAGTCCTCACTCTCCAGTCTGAAGCACACATTTTAGTGCTTAAATTATCTGGAGATATCCAGAGACATCACGGGAACAGCACAGTTCTAAAAAACAGAGGCACTCTCTGACATGCACAGCTTTGTTTGCCAACAGGGTAGGTGATAAGAAGAGCCCAGCTTGATAACTGGATGCCTGCCTGCAACTGTAAGACTACCAGCTGGAAAATAAACACTTTGTTCCTTCTGCATGGGGAAAAATAACAAGTGGAGTCCTCTCATTCTCACTGGCAGGTTACACATAACATTTTGCACAGGACTCTGCAGTGGGGATGATGATGATGATGATGTTTAAGTGTGAGTGCTGTCCTGCCTTTGCTGTTACTGCCTGGGGCTGTGATTCACCTGACTGCAACCAATGTTAAGTTTATCCTTAAACTTATGCTGAGAACTGTGTTACTGTGACAGCTGAGAGCTCAGCACAGCCTGGATAACCAACCCAGCTGCTGAACAAGCTGGTGAGAAGTTAAGCAGTCCAAGTAGCTACTTGGATGCTTGGGAAATGAAGAGAAGGACAAGGAAATGGCTCCTTAGGCAAATCTTATAGGTAATTTTCCAAATTCCCTTCAAAATTTGAATCCCTTAATGACCCATAATTCAGAAGAGTTGTTTGGTCTGAAGATCTGTCTGCATGCCTCCTTGTTCCACAGTTTTGTTAGGAAGGCGTCCTCAGCAGTGGTACACTCAGGTTCAGAGCAGTACCAGGAGATGTCATGAGAAAGGTGGCACAAGAACCATACATATCCTGAGGATTTATCCCAGACAATCTAGAGCTGTGAAACAGCTATAAATATATTTGAGTATTCATCTGAGAGACCACATCACAAATCAACCAAGTTTAAAGTTTCACCATACCTAGGAGATTTACAAAATCTGCCAAAGAAATCAGCATGTAATAAATAGAATAGAATCACAGAATCATTGAGGTTGGAAAAGACCTCCAAGATCATCCAGTCCAATCACTAATCTAACAAACTGATTTTGGAGCATCACATTAGAGGCATGCACACCCCTTACCAAACACCCTGGGCTGATATATATATATATATACACACACACTTATTGACAGATACACACTTGCCTTCTACAAGCTTGAGCAGCCCAGTGGATAAAGGTGCCATGGATAAGGGTGTGATGGTAATGTTCAGCCACCACAAAATGTCCAAAAGTAGTTGAAGTTAGTGTTACAGAACTCAAGTCACTCAAAACCCTGCAGTGGCACCCAAGTCTTGCTCTTCACCTACCCAAGGGACTGATGTTGAGTCCCAGCTATCTCCTCATGCATGCCCCTTATGGCAACAGTGCTGAAAAACACTGGAGTCCCACTACCTAAAAGTCTTTCCTGTGGGAGTGAGTGTGTTGCATGGAAAGAAAGACGAGGAATCAAAGAATAATGGGAGAGGTCTGGCAGAGGGGAGTATTGGGTTTGGGATGGAGTGACTTAACCTCCAGTTACTGGGATTTTTCAGCCAAGACTAACACTTGTGCTGAAGTGTGGAAAAGTCCCTGTCAGCACTGTTAAAGCCTCGTGTTGGGTGAAGTGCTGGGGGCATGGCAGTGGTGAGTTAAACCACCTTTACTTGCTGCAAGAAACGCATTTTCAGAGGTACAGAATTGGGGTCCCAAGGACATATCCAGCACCACTGACATTAATGGACATGAGCTGGGATTTCATCCTAGGAGCTCATATGAATCAGCAAAATGCATATCCCATCTCCTGGATGGAGAAAGAAATTGTTGTGGCTGTTTTTACCTTGCTGAGTGCTGGGTCAGCATTTGCCACAAGAAGTGTAATGTTTGTAGCACAACTCTCCAGTTCATTCAAAATAGGAATTTCTTTGGGGTATGAAACACTGCCTACAGGAAGCCTCTGCCAGGCTACACCCACCCAGAAGTATCTCAGCACTGTTTCTCTTCCTCATTTCACTCCTCACTAAAAGCAGATTTTCTCTTTAAGCTCCTTAGATGCAGCTGGTCAAGGGAAGTCATCTTTCCCAACAGTCATCAGAGAGGAATGGGCACATCCTAGAGGAGGTACCTTGCACACCTTAGACACTTCCCTTCAGTGGACAACCTTTGGAGACTCCTGCCTAGATAACTATCTCAGACTGGGATGCATCTCACTGTGAGTCCCCTCAAATGCCATCTGAATGACACTGACTTTCCAGGGCAGGCTGCAAGGGCAGGATACAGATAATTTTCTTGGAGTTTAGATAAATTTGCCCTGGAAACAGACACAAATCCATGTCCATAGGCACTTGGGGGTCTTTAAAACGAGCTTTTTTCTGATCTGCATCAGACCACTGCTTGGTGTGAAGGTATCTGAACTGCTGGTGGCTCTCACCTGCAGTGGGTTTTGCTGGCATCCATTGCAAAACCCCACACTTCCCCTTCAAGCTCACAGCCCTTACACCCTTCTTCTGGCTGGCAGCGGTTTTACAGGATGCAGAGTCATTACAGGGCACTTGAGAACTGGTGAAAAGAGCTTCAGACATGGAGGTACTTGAAGAGAGGTCTCCAGCCCCAAAACCACACCTAGAACTTGTCCTGAGGCATTGCTTTCCCCTGGCACTTGGAGCCCTGAAGCCTGAGATGCTGCTGAGACGATGGAAACAAAGATACCAAGTGACAGTCGCACCAAGACACCTCTGCCAGGACTGGAAATAGGGATGGGAATACATCATCACAGTCACTGCCAGTGCCCAGGGAGGGATCAACACCTTATTCCCTATACTTGTGTAGGAAAAAAGTCAATGGTTTACCAAGTATAGAAACCACACTAATCACGAAGACAAGAAAGGGGGAAAAAAAAGGTGTAGGGTATGAGCCAGACTGCCTACCACAGGCACCTCACTCGTGCCAAGTGAGCAGATAAGTCAGTCCTGACAGTAAATCCCTAAATTCTCTGCCCAGGCAGTGGGAGACTGAAGGTCTCCAGGAAGAGAAAAATAAATCAGGAGGGTACGACCTCACTCTGGGGCATCTCCAAGTTCCTTTCCTGGGCTCACTGAGCACGCAGTCAGCACGGGGGGCACACAGGAGCCAGCCCGCTGCTTTTCCCCGGCACTGAGGCGGAGGAACGCCGCTCTTGCCTTGTTTCCTTTGAACACGTTCCTCCGAGCGATTCGCCCTGGATGCCGCAGGAATGCGGTGGTGAACTGGGAGGGGAGCTGCAGGGAAGTCTCGGACTAAGCTGTTTAACAGGAGCAGCCGAACTCCTGCTCCCCGACTGAGCTCGGTGCTCAGCCCCACCTGCCCCATCCCCTGTGCCTTCTGCATTCCCAGCAGCTTCCCAGCCTCAGCGCCGCTCCCAGCAATGTGTACCTGCCGAGATGGGCCACGGCTGGGGAGGCAGAGGGTCTTGGAGCCCTCACAGGGCTTTACCCCCGTGCAACTCTGCCAGCCTCTTTGCCTAGGCTCGCATCACCCTCCTCGGACTCCCTCCACCAGAACCCAGCGAGGCCGGTGGAATAAGGAGCCGTGGGGCGGCACACGGCTCCGTGGGGTACAAAAGCAGAGACGGCAGCCGGAACACCACTCCTGGCTCTCCCCCTGTTACAGGGGATGCACAGAGCTCACTGCAAGCACAGCGAGCTCACAGCTCTGCAGCACAGCTGTTTGCCAGGCAGAAACACAACCCAAGCAAATGCAGCCTCTGCCTTCGCTCCTTACAAGCACCACGCGTGGCTGGTGGGTATTCCCGGTACTCCTCTGTCCTGTTCTGGTCAGCAGCACACAGGGCAGGTTTGAATGAAGCTGCTCGGTTATGGGTAAATGATCCTGAATGTTAAAATGCACTAACCAGCTGAGCTTAAATTAAAATGTTTTGAGGAAGGACAAACAAAATATTTTCTCCACAGTTTTAATGGGAAAATGTGTGTTTATGTCTACCTTACAAGACAGGCTGCTTCAGAGATTTCTGCATTTTGCTCTGCCTGAATACTAAAAATGTCCAAACTACAGAATCTTTTTTTCTTCGTCAGAGCCGATTGCAGTTTCAGCAGAGCTTCAGAAGTCTCTGTGTGAGGCTTTTTTCCCCAACAATATGTACAGAACCTTTCCATTACCACAGCTACTAAAATTACCAAAACTTGCTATCCACTTTAATTTTCAACTCAGCTTTTCCCCACCTAGTGTTACTATTGTCACAATAAAACCAATTAGGTCTGATATGCCTAAAACTACTTTGCTAATATACCTTAGCCCAAGTGTATTGTTCTCTGACTGAAAGTTGCTCCATCTAAACTTGTTTTACTTGGCTTGTATTTCAATAGGATTAGATCACCATTCCCCACACGCATACACACAGAGAGCTAATTAAATACCAAGGAAGGGATAAAACCAGCAAGACCCAAAATCAAAGTGTATTGTGTCCTTCCTTTTCACTGGTGGGAACTCAGGGAAAGGAGAAACTTCTGACCACAGCAGCATAGCATCTTATGATTTGCTCCTATTCATTGAATTTTTTTTAATTAACTGACCTTTATCTTGTGTTATACCAGCTTCTAGAAACCTCCTTTATTTTAGTAGTCCTGTCAAGTAGAGGGCATACACCTTTATAGCACTGTAGCAATGAGGAAGTATAGGATACTACTAATTACTACTAATTTGCATGAGAATAACATTGGTTTAATGTAGCATTATACCTGGTTTGGGATCTTTACATCAAGTATGATTTACTTCAGCCTGATGTATTACAGCTTGTAGAGTTCCCTGGCAGTCCTGACAGAGGTGACAGATGTTTTGGTGTGGCAGGTGCTGCAGGGATGCCTGTAAGCTGAGGTATACTTAAACATGGATGTAAGGGGTACAAAAGAACAGGTGGGAGACATGGATTGTGGGAAAACAAGGGACACATGGAAACAAGGTTGATTAAGCCCTTAAGGAATTCAGAACCACCCTGTACCCCTCAGCAGGTTCAGAGTGCAAATGCTCAGAGCCCACATCCTCTGTCACTAAGGAGGGAAGAATTTGGATCAGTAAATATATAATAAAATAAATGTTATGTATAATATGAAGAGAATCTTTCTTTCTCTGTCACCTATAAGTCAAAATGGGGAAGAGAGAAGCCAAGCAAATCCCAGCAGGCTGTGGGTGAGTACTGGCAAATGGCCACAGAGTGACTGCAAAGCACTGAATGCTGCCTCTCAAGAAAGCAAAAAAATAGACATTTACTGTAGTTGGAGACCATGTCTCCTCCCCAGAAAATATATCATACCCAGGGGCATTTGTATGCACAGGGGGAGAACCCATGCTGAGAAAGGCAAATGTTTAAAGTTAATGCAACATCTATAAAAGTCAAGTTCCCCTATAAATCCCTCTGCTCTGGATGTGTTGGCTTCACACTGCACACAAGCTGCTGCAGCTCAGCTGCCTTTACAAACAGATAGGATTTCCTTGGCTGAAGGCTCAGCTGGAAGCCCTGAGCATGCCCTGCTTCTGTGCATGGCTTCTGGATTTCAAAGAGAAATTGAAGGTGCCCCATGGCAACCTGCTGCCCCACAGTGCCACTGGGGAGGGGGAATGTTGACATCTCTCCTGAGCATCCATAGGAACTTCTGGCGACATTTCACTTTAATTCCTGAGTCTATTTGGGTCCAGAAAAGCACAGGGATTGAAAAGACAACACTCAGACTTGTATTTATCTCTGTTTAGTGGGGGTCCCTTGTGGCAGTCTTTGCATCACCCTGCTAAAATATGTAACCTCCTGAGTAGGAAACATTGGCTTACTAATCTTTTTCTACAGTCTTTACAGAGACAGAAATTCCTCGGGAGGATGAGTCAGAGGAATTAATTTAGAGCAGGGAATCAGGAACTGAAGCTGAGTTGAATAGTACGGAAACAACTCCAACACGGTGCTTACGCACATGGTGGAGATGCCCCTGTGATGGCAGGAGCAGGACAAGAGGCCCTAATGAAGCCTTTCCCTGCAAACAGTAAGGGATTTGTGAAACCTGAATGGAAGTGATGGCAGCAGCATTGAAGTCAGGCTGGGTGAAACACACAGGCTTAACAAAGGGAGTCTGCATCTGCTCTGCAAGCCCAGAGCAAAGAGGAGACCTCAGCAAGGAGCTGTTTGCTGTGCCCTGTGCCAGCAGCTTTGGGAGAGGTGACCGAGCCAGCAGGGCTGAGGACCAGGTCCAGCCCTTATTCAAACATGGAAGTACCACAGGTTGCCACAGCATGAAGTGGAAAAGCCTCAGTGAGGTTGAAGAAGCAAAGACAAAGGGAGGGAAAAACAAACATCTGTGATCTGTGGGCGCTCTCTGGCTAATGTCAGTGCTGAGAAAGGGACTGAGTGCCTGAGAGACTAATCAGCGTCTCTGAACAACAAGCTCCAAGTACTAACATCTGGCTGACGGGAGCTCACTGCTACTCACAGATATTCCTGTCCACAGCTCCCGCTGCTGCGTGGGCTATAAATCCTGAAAGGGCCCCAGACCACCCTGGGTGAGATAAATGGGCAACAGGCTATTTTGAAGATGGCAGGATTTGGCAAATAGGCAATTTTCAAGGTGGAAAGATACAGTATTTAGAGGACCACCCTCCTGCTTGCATGTACTGAGATGGCCCTAAGCATTTGGGGCACTAATGGCTATTTCTATAGGAGACAAAAGCTGTTTTCACTCCAGTACAATTCTTCAGATCAGGTTCTATTCCTGGGCCAGTATTTCAATTCTCAACAGAAACACTGGGTCAGGGAAATACAAGGTCATATTTTAAATCCAGTGTTGTATTTAGTGGCCAAAATCTCTCCCTCCTGCTTTGCTGCATTTCATACAGACACAGAAGCACCAGAAACTCCCACCATGTGCTGCACATCTTACTGCTTTATACAAGGAAAAGCTTTTCACACAGGGCTGGCTACAATGCCCATGGAAAGTAAGGTCATAAGGGAAGCATGAGTCAGGCCTCCCCATACACACAAGCCTGGAGCACTCTTTCCAGCCTGATTTCAGGAGATGGAGGTCTGCAGCCACAGCTACACAGGACAAAATGCCCACAGGGCTGGTGGATGCCCTGTGGTGAACTCTTCCCTGCAAGCATCTAAATTACAGAGCACGCATCCCACTGCTAGTTAATGTTGCAGTGGTGGCTTTCAACTGTTTAATCCTATGTTAATAATTGTGCTGGAGAGAGATAATTACATAGCAAGTGCCACACCACTTCACAGTGAGCACATGGTGATACCTTTGAGCTACAGTACAATCATGCACTACCTCAGGGTTTGGCTCTTTTGTGAATAACTGCACTGAGGTCTGAAAAATCTCATCATATCCTGCTGTTATGTCTTTTTACCTGTAAAATCTGCTATTGTTCCTAGCCAAATGCTTAGAGACAGACAGCAAATGCCTGTAAGTCTGTGTTACTGTTTGTGTATGCATGGACTTTAAATGTGGTTATGAAATTAATTTTCTCTATCAGTCCAAAATTCTTCTGTGGAATTTGTTATGCTTTTCCCATATTTCTCTGACACAGAAGTTATCTGTACTTTCACCAGCTTTGTATTGCATAACTTTAGCAATAGTAATGGCCAGGGAATGGACAGCCTTGAAGAGCAGATGATCTGTATTGCCTCACACCCCTCCTGCAGCAGCAATCACAGTACCCATACCAGTCACCATCCACACAACTCCACAAAAATTGACTAACATGACAGAATATAAATCAAAACAAAACAAACCCCAAAAGAGATGGCAAACCCACTCTGAGGAATTCAGGACCTGGGCTCCAGTCTAGTCCCATAATTAGGACATCTTTTGGCAATTATAATGTTGGAAGAACAAAATCTCTATCATTCTGTGTTATCTGAACAGCTTGCTCTCATTAAGCAACACGTGCACTTCACACCTCATCAAAGAGGGCAGATAAAATGCTCTTCCTAATCAGAGGAATGGGACTGGAGGTCTCCACTACAGTGAGGGCAATAACCAGTTAGGGGAGATTAGGACCAGTAAATAGCTTCCCTGTGCTTTGATTCCCTGTCTCCAAAAATGGGGATTACAGAACATCTGTAATTTATACTTTCTGAGTCATTATAATCTAATCTACAAAGGTCTATATTCAAAGCCTGAATAGTGTGTATGGGACAGGAACAATAGCAGAGCCAGAACTCATGGGCAGACACTTCACTTGCATATAGAATGGCCACCGTGCTTCTCTGTGCAAATTCAGACTACGAGCCCAGAAACCAGGTTTTCCTTAGGTGCTGCTAGGCATTGCCCATAACAGCAGCCTTGTCTCCTTCAATCTGGAAACATATTGTTCAGTAAGGATCCTGGACAAATTGCTCATCACTGGACCATGTAAGAGATTCAGTATTGAGGGATTTAGTCACTACAAGTTTGCAATATAAAAGTTGTATCTTTTTGTGCCACTGATCAAGGCATTTAAGTTCACATTATCCAAGAAGGGGAAAATGTCTTTGTGAACATGGCTTAGATATGGCTCAGACACAGGAGCAGTGTCCATGGTCCCAAGACCAAGATTTCAAGTATGATCTAAGGGACAACTTCTAGCAACTGCATTTATTGGGCCATGGAAAACAAAACAAACTATTCCTTAGGCACCGTTCACCAACAAAATGGGTGTGAGTGGTTAGGCAACAACATAGTAATGGTCATTCCTCTTATCATTCTGGACCTAAGGGTCAGTAAATGAGCAGAAAAGCCAGCAGAAGAATACACTAGGGATTTTTACAGGAATGAAAGAAAACTTTTATTCTCACTCATTACCTCGGTCAGAAATTAATGGGCATGTGAGGTAATCTGGAGCAGCACAGCAAGAACATGCCACTAAGCCTCTGGAGGGAATGGTAAAGACCCTTTCCTGCAGCTATTTGAGGCCTCTCTTCATCAGCCAGATGTGGTTTAGAGTTAGGACATGTGAAGTGCAACACAAACTCAGCTGATAAGACTGGATGACCAATTTGTTTAATCTGAGCCCCATTCAGGTGATTTCTCAGTTCTGCCTTGCTCTGTTTAATCCTGTAAATAGATACATCCCTGTACTGGCATACAGCACCTGCACTTCTCACAGCAGTCAGTGTTACTGAAAGCCAATTAAACTGATGATCTATCCTGCTCCATCCAGATATTTGTGAGGCATTTCAAGTCAAGAAAAACAAACAAAAAATCCTAGGAAATTGCATAATTTCAAAAGTTTTTCCTTTCACATTCTCCCCACCCTAGAGACTCTGCCACTTAGTAACATTTCTTTATTTAATCCCTTCCTAAAATACTCTTTCACCATTGAGAACTTTGCAACTGTTTTGGAGTGGGCAGAGTTGTTTGCTGTTTCGATGGAGAGAAACTAAATTGTTTCCTGGCTGAGATTCATGCGTCAAGATTTAGCTTGCAGCCAGATTTTTTTAGCCAAGTTATAAAATCTGAAGATAATTCCAGCTCTCATCGTCAGTGACTTTTATGAAGCAATTCAGGATATGTGCAGGAATAAAAAGAAACTCCTCACCATGGAGGTTTTAATGGAAATGAAGAGACACATTCCTGCACAGAAGAAAAGGGCAGGAACATATGTCAGCCTAAACAGAGCTGTCAGAAAGCAGAATCCCAGTTTACTAAAAACTCATGACCATTATTGACGAACCCAGGTTTCTTTAGTGCTTTGGATGAAAACTGAGAGTGAAGCAGAGGTTGCACTTGCCTGTGGACAAAACAAAGCTGAGTTTTGCCTAAGATATCAGGCTTTTGGAAACTTAAGAGCAAACACCTTGATGTGATACTCTAAAGATTCCTGAGATTATTAAAATCAGTGCTGGTCAGCTGGAAGGTATTATGGCCATGTTTTCTACCAAAAGGACACAGAAATGCCTCACTAAGCCACGGATAATGTTCTACTTCTCCACATCTTCTGTCACATTTGCCATGTCAGACCCTGATGGGCTGACCTATGTCTGAGCAGTAAGGTGGCCAGAACATGTGTCAGTGGACAGGCTTAAAGGAAAGAATAGAGAGGAAGAAGAGACAAGTAACTGAAAGTTCCAGAAACCCACAGTGAGACTTGTCGGCCTAAAAATGAAGGTCTCAGGTGAGACACCCCAAAAAGACTGGGACTGTTGGCTGCTTCCACATGATCAAGTCAATTTGAGCAAGAGGAATGTATCTGTAGACTGAAACTCTAGATGTGTTTGGGGTGAGCAAACACACAGGGAAAGGCATCAGAAGGTGTGTGAAGGACCAGCTGTGGATC
Source organism: Parus major (assembly GCF_001522545.3). Taxonomy (NCBI): domain Eukaryota; kingdom Metazoa; phylum Chordata; class Aves; order Passeriformes; family Paridae; genus Parus; species Parus major. Next base: position 5,823,492 of record NC_031773.1, read on the forward strand.
CCTCGTGTTCCCATTAGGAGCTGGTGCACACCATACAGGCATCAGGAGCAGTCAGGCTGTGTTTCCCCCAGGAGGAATCTACTCATTGTGCAGCAAAACCTCTCTGTGAATTGAACCAACAGTTGTCAAGCAAAGTTATGTGTCTCCTACTCACCAGACCCATTCCCTGTCATGATGGAGATTGCACTGATTTGGCACATCTGGCAAACTAAGACAGCTCTTGCTCACTCAGGTGTTTTGCCTGAGCTCCGTGGCTTGGGAAACTTCGAACAGGAGACCTCACAACCATTGCAAAACTTGCAATGCCACTGGTTTCACATTTGCCTCTCATCCTTCCTGATGGGCCAGCTCCAGGCTCTGCAGGTGTTTCTGGAGGTGTGAGGTGGAGGCCCCTCACAACACGTTTGAGGATGGGAGGTGGGGATAGATGTGCAGTGAAGCTCTGGGATTGTGAAATCCAATTATAACTCAGAAACAGCAGCTAGTTGTTCCCCAGAGTCATCTCCTACCACAGCACATTTCTCTCTCCCTGAAGTCCCTCTAGAAGGCTCAAGCAAAGAGGAGGCTGGCTGAGCTCTAAATCAACTCACCTATTTCCTGTCACTTGATGCACCACAAATCTTTACTGGTGCTGACATCCATGCTCTCCCAAACTCCTACATTTTTTAAGAACAGTTGAAGCAACAAGTGCTGGGAGAACACTGAGACTGTGAAGCCACCTTGGCTGTGTTTCAATTCTTCTGGAAAGATCCTAATGCAACACAGACATTTATGATATGTTTGTACTTGCAACTAAGTGCTGGCTACACTTGAGATTGTCTATAATGAACTCTTTCCACAATACCACACGTGAAATACAAGCAAAGAGACAGGCATATTGGTTTCATAGTTACATGGGAAGGAAGGCAGATGTCTAGCAGCAAAAAGAACTCAGTAGATGCAAGGATATTGCCCCCCAGCTCTGCTAATCACTGTCCATGCCTTAAAGCCAGGTAAAAATTGCTGAAGTGAGTTGCTGAGATATCACCAGAACAACTGTGAGGCTGAAGCTGGACTGAGTTCCACCAGATGTTCAGATCCACTAAAAAATATCAAGAAATGTGGCTGACCTTTTGTTTTTGAGGCTAGAGAGTGACAGACTGGAGAAGATACTTTACTAGGGACTCAAGGCTGTGAGTCAAAGACTTGCTTACATGACCAGGCAGCAATCTGAATATGGCAACAGAAAGGAGAACAAAGGTAATGTGGTAGCAGATAAAGAAGCTGTCATCTGTCCAACAGCTCATGACAGCTCGGTCATGCCTTTTGTAGTCAGTGGTGCCATTGCTGGGGAGGTGTAAATCATGTTTTACATTAATGATTTAAATATTTAAATTTAAGGAAGACTGTTGAAAATGCATTCCACATCCTTTGATTGCTGAGGTAATATTTCTGAGGTATTTCAAAGTTTAATTATTAAAAAAACTTTTCAGTCAACTGGAACTGACACATACGTAACAATAATAAAGAAACACAAAAATTATAGGGATAATTCAACTTAAATATGAGTTGATTTAATTACTGGGTTCAGCCCCCAAAGTTCAGGTGAAAGAAGATCTCACAAGCAATGTTCCACCTCTACCACTTCTCAAAGTAGACCAATACTCTAAAATAACAAAGCTACTTTCATCCAAAAAATTCTGAATGTGGTTTCATATTCCAAACTCATTTATTGCTTTACTTTCCATGTATAACTTGTAGTTTGTAAGAGCTATACAAAACCACATTAAAGGGAAGAGGAAAGGGAGGGGTGCTGTAATAAATTCTGCATTACCTGAGAAGACAGGTAAGTGTCTTCTTGTGCCAGCTCCCCTTGGTGTTAAATTGCAGGAAGGGGTTATATGCAGTTATAAACTCATTGATTCTGAGCTGAGTTTTGAATATTGGGTGGTGACACAGTGGTTATAATTGTGGGTTGCCTGAACTTGAAAAATGTGGTTAAATTACAATAAAGTTACAGTAATGGCCATGACAAAGAATGTCTGTAGCAACCACAAATGAGCACTCCTCAATCTTCACCCTGTTATGAGTTTTACCACTACAGGCATTACAGCTCACAAGGAATTCTCACACAGCGTCTTCAAAGCTTGCAGAAGCTCAGAGGAAGAGGACACAGCTCTGTTCAGCTCTGACAAATTACAATCAAGTCACTGTTACAGATTGTCCATGTCTTCCAGGGCAATACAGTATTGTGGGGCACTTTCACTCCTTATAGCCAGCTGGGCCAAGAGCTTCCTGAAGGCTACCCCAAAAATCTGTCTCCTTATTTCATCAGGACCAAAAAACCCTGACCCTGTAGCAGCTGTGAGAAGATGTTATTCCATCATCCCTTTCAACAGCTGCTGGACATTTCCAAGCACAGTCTGCAGCAGCAGGACCAGCGTGATGCATCACCATGTCCCCAGCTGCTGGCAGGTCAGCAGTGTGCTGTAGATCTACATCTCCTTCCTGCTCCTTTTCAAACTCCACTGTGTCAGCTGAGTTGAACCAGTTTTCTGGATGCCTTCCCACTTCCTTAATACTTCAGCAAACAGCACTAAGGCTGTGAAAGGGCTCAGTGCACATCTTTGAAGGAACCCAGGCCTGACAAGCTCCTCTTGGCTGTCACTGCTGTGTCAGAGATCTATTTGCCTTTGTTTTCCCCTTGTTTTTAAAGCTGCTCTATAGTGTGTTTTACTGCATTTGATGGGGAACTTTAATAGGCTCCATACAGCAATGCTTTTTCTCACCCTGACTCCTCAGCTATAGTAGAAATTGGAAAGATGGTGCCTTGGACAGCTTCTGACCCTGCTCTCAAGGCTGCTTCTTATTCACTCCTGTGGTTCAGATTTCTTTCTAAACATAGCTGTACATGACTTCTTATGACCCACATGGAGGAAAATCCATAAGAATGGGCTTGGGGCAAGGACACTGAATTCTCCACTACATGTAGTCCCAAACCCCACATTTCCTGCCAGACAAACTGGGAAATAACCCACTGTCCAATATGAGGCAATGAGGGAAAAAAAAAATCAGTTCTCCTTAAACCAGATTGTATCAGACTTCCTGTATAAAATTGTTGGAAGTCATTCCTTTCACTCACCAAATGACCTCAGCAGGTGCATATCGTTCCTAGAAAAGAGATCCAGCCTATTTTTCAGTGATAGAAAATCCATCATGACCCCTGTCAAACTAAAGATTAATGATCTACTTCACTTTAAAACCCCACTGTATTTAGGTTGGGTTATATGGACACAGTTTCAAGCTGCAGGTCAAAAAAGAAAAATATTTATGGCAGAATAGTTACGGTTTGATTTCTGAGCTAGGAAATCCTTGCTGTAATTGCAGTCTCCCAGGTAAGACACACTTCCCCCCTGTGCTCTCACCCAGACCACATCCAGGTGTTTGAGGAGGTTCTACTTTCCTCTTCAGAGAAACACAGTGGCCTCTAGCAATGGCTAATTACCACTCTGCTGATTGACAAAGTGCCAAAGAGTGAGCACTGCTACCTCCATAACCAATAATTACATTTTTGTCAGGCTGCCAAGGTCCTCACACACACCTGCACGCTGCCCACACAGTTGTTACAAAAAGATTTATAATAATTAATTGTAACATTCTTATCACACATCTCCCCACCCGCTTCCAGCAGTAACATGTGAATCCAAAGATGAGCATGTCTGACTTCCTCTCCTTGTTAACCTTAGAGTAAAGCCAGTTAAGAACATCTTCTGTTTGCATCCTTTGAAGCCTTGAGCCATTTTTCTTCCTGACATCCTAATTTAATTCTAGGTGAGGAATCAAACCTTTTTCTCTTCTTCTTCTATTTTACCCTGGTTATTTGTTCACGCCTTCCTGACTAGTCTAGACAGTCCTACCACTTATGATTTTCCTGAGATGGATGCTTTCCAAACAGTACAGCTCTCCTCCCACAGAACATGGGCGAAGCTTCACAAAACCAAACCTCTTCCCACGGATCACCATTTCCCCAGCTAGCAATTAACTTCCAGAACTGAAGAGGTAGGAACTAAAGACCATGCAAGATAATCACATCCTGATTTCCAAAGGCATCTAATGTCCACGTGGCATCCCATCAAGCTGCATCCCTCATTTTTATCCCCTCCCTACTTCGTGCTCACCCCTGGAACTTCTCAACCTGCTAACAGTGATGAGCCCCTGTTGCAGTTCTTGTCTTGCTGGTCCTCATGTTACCCTTTTTGGGAAAGCAAAAAGTCCCATTGAAATTTTCCTTCTCCCTGATTTGCTTCTAATCTGTTTTGCATTTTATTCTTTCTTTTTCTCTTTTTTTTTTTTTTTTTTCCTTACCATGCTCCTTTTTTACATCCTTCTCAGTTTTCACTTTCTCTCACAGGTTGCTGGCACTATTGACATTCATCTGCACTTAATCTTCTTGGGGTTAAGTCTTACACACAAATATTTGCTTTCCCTGTTGGCACTTCCAACAGTCTAGGCAAAACTTTGAAATTTCCCTGTGGCAATAGCAGTGGGAGGTCTCAGACAGCCAGGGAAGGGGCTTTACTCACTCTTTTCTCAAGAACTTGCATTGCAGAGTGTTAGTGGTACCTGATTCCCATCCAGAATAGGGGAGGAACAACCTTCTCTGAGGCTCAGACATTAAGCTTGGTCTGTAATTTTGAGTCCTGTCCTGTGAGAGGGTGGAAGATAAAGGTCTACACAACTATGAATGCTATGAAGGGAGAATATAGACTGATAACATCTTCCAGCAGAAGAACTGGGAGTATCAGATAATAAAGTAGGAAACAGGTTGAAGGCAATCAAAAAGTTGTGATTCTCAAGAAAAAGCTGGACAGCTTTGTGAGAGCTAAATTGACTGGATGTCCTGAATATATAGAAACAAATATATAGAAATTACTTCACCACAGACTTCTTTACCTGAAAATACTGAAGAATGGGAGAACATCAGCTAGAACTGTCTTCCTGTATGCTTCCATTGATACCTGACTTAGGTATCTCTTGGCATACTGTGGGTCTTGGGGTTGGGACATGGGAGAATGCTGACAGCCTTTTACTTTACTTCCTCAGAAAACTGCCATTTTGCACCAATTCAGGACTTCTGACAATAAAGCACCTAACAAAGGGACTCTTGTGCCCCACTCCACTGTTGGCTGAAGCACTTTAGTTGTTGTATGTATTACATACAACATACATGTTGTATGCCATGAAATTCAATCTTTCCTCGCATTTTAAGATCAATACTGAAGTAGACAAGCAACTCCATTCAGCTAATACTTAAATACATCCAATCAAGAAGACACTCCAAAGCCAGAGTATTTATCATTAAATGCATAGGAGAAATACGTTCAGAGTCACTACTACAGTATATCCTTGAAGTTCAAACAGAAAAAGCTCTAAAATCAATGTTGAATTAATTCAAACAGCCTCATGACAGGTCCAATAATGTTGACTGCATTAGAAAGATTATTCCAGTTATTCTGCAAGCTTTAGAGTTAAAGGCTTTCTGTGTCAGAGACAATGTTCCCTTTTGGTAGAGTATTGATAACATCTGTGTCCTCTCTCTTTTTTTCCCCTAACATTATTTTTTAAGTTTTTTTAATTTATTTTACACATTTTGCACCATTTCCTAAATCAGTTTGTGATTGACCACAGGCCTTAAAAAAAGGGGAGACAGAGGTTTCAGAATTTCAAAACACAAGGAATTGCTTTAAACAATTTAGAAGATTGGATTTAAATTCACAAAACAAAACCCTATATCCTTCATGCATTTAGCAAATTTTATCCAAAAGGTTTTATAAGCTAGAAGATAAAGACTCCAAAATGCATCATAAGCTCCAGCCAAATTCAAGCCACCTGCTCCACACAGCAACAGATACAGAAGGAGGACTCCAGGAATGCTGCAGCACTTGATTCAAGTTCTGGACTTTTCCTGTCCACTGAATCTAAACTGGAACTGCTATATCCAGGAAAAGAAGCCAGTAAGACAGAGCCACAGTTGTGGTCAAGGTGTTGTGGCATGAATGGCCCAGGACCACGTCAGTCCCTTTTAGACACAAATAAGTTCATATATGGCCAAGGCCAGAACACAATGTGAGCTCAAATAACCTCTGTTCCTGCAACTGATATATTGTTTTTGCCCTGAAGGCCAGCAGAATCTGAAAACATCTGGGTGCAACATCAGGAGATCTTTCTACTCCCATATTGTGCTGGGCAAGGATTTCCAAATCCCTGTGCTGCTTTAGAGATGTCAGGAATACTGACTGCAGATGAAACGGCAAGGGAAGGAAAAGGAAAAAGGAAAAAGGAAAAAGGAAAAAG